>NC_057814.1:181935793-181966562 GCF_018294505.1 Triticum aestivum
GGAGGAGTCCTACTCCCACCGGGAGTAGGATTCCCCCCCCTTCCAAGTAGTAGGAGTAGGAGTCAAGGAAAGGGAAGAGAGAAGAGAAGGAAGGAGGGGGCGTAGCCCCTCCCCCTAGTCCAATTCGGACTAGGCCTTGGGGGCGCGCAGCCTCTCCTCTCTCTTTCCTCTAAAGCCCAATAAGGCCCATATACTCCCCAGCGAATTCCTGTAACTCTCTGATACTCCGGAAAATACCCGAATCACTCGGAACCTTTCCGATGTCCGAATATAGTCGTCCAATATATCTATCTTTACGTCTCGACCATTTCGAGACTCCTCGTCATGCCCCCGATCTCATCCGGGACTCCGAACTATCTTCGGTACATCAAAACACATAAACTCATAATACAAATCGTCACCGAACGTTAAGCGTGCGGACCCTACGGGTTCGAGAACTATGTAGACATGACCAAGACACGTCTCCGGTCAATAACCAATAGCGGAACCTGGATGCTCATATTGGCTCCTACATATTCTACGAAGATCTTTATCGATCAAACCGCATAACAACATACGTTGTTCCCTTTGTCATCGGTATGTTACTTGCCCGAGATTCGATCGTCGGTATCTCAATACCTAGTTCAATCTCGTTACCGGCAAGTCTCTTTACTCATTCCGTAATACATCATCCCACAACTAACTCATTAGTTACAATGCTTACAAGGCTTATAGTGATGTGTATTATCGAGTGGGCCCAAGATACCTCTCCGACAATCGGAGTGACAAATCCTAATCTCGAAATACGCCAACTCAACAAGTACCTTCGGAGACACCTATAGAGCACCTTTATCATCACCCAGTTACGTTGTGACGTTTGGTAGCACACAAAGTGTTCCTTCGGTAAACAGGAGTTGCATAATCTCATAGTCATAGGAACATGTATAAGTCATGAAGAAAGCAATAGCAACATACTAAACGATCAAGTGCTAAGCTAACGGAATGGGTCAAGTCAATCACATCATTCTCCTAATGATGTGATCCCGTTAATCAAATGACAACTCATGTCTATGGCTAGGAAATATAACCATCTTTGATCAACGAGCTAGTCAAGTAGAGGCATACTAGTGACACTCTGTTTGTCTATGTATTCACACATGTATCATGTTTTCGATTAATATAATTCTAGCATGAATAATAAACATTTATCATGATATAAGGAAATAAATAATAACTTTGTTATTGCCTCTAGGGCATATTTCCTTCAACTACCTGTGCTATCGTAGAAGTGTTCCATGACAATACTGAAATTATCATCATGGAAGTGTCCACGTCCATGGCGTCGTTGCTCAAGCAAAGGAACCAAGATCCCACATGAAGACCAGACATATCAAAGCAAGTATCACATTATCCGACAATATGTCGATAAGGGGTTTGTGGAAGTACTCAAGATTCACATGGATTTGAATGTGTCAGACCCAATGACGAAGCCTCTACCACGAGCAAGGCATGAGCAACACCGGATAACCATGTGTGTTAAATAAGCTATGTAACTAGATTATTGACTCTAGTGCAAGTGGAGTCTGTTGGAAATATGCCCTATAGGAAATAATGTTGTATTATTATATTTTCATGTTTATAATTAAGAGTTCACATTCTATGCTAGAACTGCTATGATCCTGGAATATGCGAATGCAAGTGCGGAATGATAAACGGTAAAACCAGATTCCTAGTATCGCCTCTAAGACTAGCTCAAGTGTTATTAGTGATCATGTTTTCCGGATGTTAGGATATCGTTAGGTGTAATGCTAGTCCTAAAACAACTTCGAGAATATGACGTTTGGAAGAAACGATCATATTGATTCGACCACACTTGTTTTTTATACTTTGAGATACTATCATCACAAGTCAATTTTAAGATACGCTTTGGTTCCTTAGACCATGAGAGCATCGTAGTCACTTCTTACCGTACGATAAACTTCGCGGTTGCTCAAACGTCATCTATAACACGGTGATTATAACAACAACTTACAGGTTCATCGAAAAGTTTGACAAGGGGATAAATAGCTCAAGAGTGGGATTTGCTCCTCCGACGATGGAGAGATATTCTTAGGGCCCTCTCTGTATGATGGCATCCATCATCGTCTTGCCAGACACAGGTGACTAGGTCACAGAGATGCCGGAACATATCAACGAGAAAGAAGAACAAAACCGGTAACAAGGAGACAGGTATAGTGAGCATGAGAATGACTCAAGAGGACACCGATATATCTCACCTCGGGTTTTGTAAAGTATTGTGAAGCAAAGGTAATAGCACATGATAATAAAGGTTCACTCGAATGTCATTTGTGTATTCATAGGGATCAATATGGATGTCCATGGTTCCACTATTGGCCATTGAACGAAAGTGGTTTTGTTCATATCTATGTTTAACCGAACCTACAGGGTCACAAGCTTAAGGGAATCATGATCTGTTGAGTGTTAGTGGAGCAAGAGATATGAAGAAATATTTATGAAATAGTTTCATTAATATTATTAGAAATAGTCTCGAGAGAAACCGGAAGCGTTCCGGGGTTATGGGAAGGGTTCCGGAGTTTGCCGGGTAATACCGGAAATTAATATATAATTATAAAATTGTTTCTGAATATGTGAAATTAAATAATAAATGCTCTAATAATAGGAGGCCTTTATATTTAATTAAATATCAACAGGTCTTAAAATGCCAAATGATGGAAGGATATTGGGCCTATGAAGCCTAATAGGAGGTGACGCCTTCATGGAGAAGCTAGGGGAGGCCGAATTGGAGGGGGTATTCACCCTCCTTGGCCGACGCAAGGAGGAAGAAATCCCCCCCCTTTTGGATTTAGCCCTTGTAGGCACAAGTTTTTGGAGCCTACTCTAGTTATCTAGTTTTGGTTCTAGTTGATCCAATTAAAGTCAGATCTAATCCTCTCTAGTCTTCATAATTAGAAGCCCCGTGTGGTTCTAATCTTCTCACTCTATTTCTCCGACATCAGTCAGCTCTGGTCGGCGAAACGCTGACGGATTGTGAAGACCGCACGCTTGCAAACTGTGGAGAGGTCATGCTTTCGGTCTTTCGTTCGAGGGATCGTTCGTGGACGGTTCGAGGGATCGTTTGTGGACGGTTCAGGGACTTCTAGTACGATTAACAATCCGATCCAAACCACATCTTCATAGCGTTCCTGATTTCATCATAGGACGATTTTTTTCTACTATGTTTCCCTACACCTGTGGGTGTTGTCGTGGAGCTTAGGTGTTCTAGGGTGTAGTGTGGCGGTGTTCTCAGGTCTTCCTGTATTATCCTGCGGTTGCATAGTCGCTTACATTTTACTTTTTGATTATCCTGGAATCGGCTTTGTAAGAGGGCTACCTCATCATCTTGTATTGTTCAGACGTTTACTTTGATTCGCGCTTTATATATAATGTGGAGCGGAATCTTGTTTCGAGAGGTGTCGGCGGCCTCAGAGGCCAAGCCTACAAGATCACCCTCTGGTGCTTCGATTAGTTTAGTTATAGTTTAAGTTACGTTTGGTTTAGTTGAAATTTATTAATTTCCGTTCTTTTGGTTGTAAATATATTTTAAAAATTAACAAATATCATTTGATTTGCATGATTTTCGTCCGTTTTTGTGGAATATCTGTTTGAAATAGGGTGAATGTTTGGTGCACCGGATTGGACGACGGTGTGTCCATTTTAATACACGCCGTTGGATTTGATGCACACTGTCTACCAAGCACGCGTTGCCTGGTTGACTGCGGGTCTCGCATCACTCGATGAACGTCATCGGAGACAGAGGACGTGACATCGACCTCAATGACGTATTCCACCTCAACTCGATCCGCGACCACACACACAAGACGGATCTAGGAGTTCTCCCGGTGAATCGGTGATGGTGTAACTGGTCGCGCTGTCCGACACCAGCGCAGTCGCAGCATGTTTCCGACCGGCGACGCTGCCGCTGGGTCGCCTCGGCGCAGGAGGTGGCCAGCCTGTGACGGAGTGGCTGGGTGGGCGCACGGCGGAGCTTGCGAGGAGCGCGCGGCGGGTGCTCGACGAAATGCGCCGGCGGCATAGCCCGACAGGTGCTCGACGAAATGCGCTCGCAGCATGGCCCGGCAGGTGTTCGAGGGTGAGCTGGTGCACGCCTGCCGCCCGGCCCAGCTGCACTGCTGCAGCAGTACCCGAGACGCCTGCTACAGTGACAGGTATGCATGTGCGTAGCTGCTTGCTCTTATCTTCTTGCTTTCCATTGCACTTGCGCTGTGATGGGTATTTTAGTTATCAATGAGCAAAAGTTCAGAAAAAGATCAGCCCCTCTCCTGTTTGCCGTGTGAAACTAGTGGGAAATGGGATTGCATTATCTTAAGCGGTTGATGTTAGGACACATGCGACAGGCACGAAGACTTGGGGATTGGCAAGTCTTCGGTGCGAGGATGCATGCATCTGGTCGCAGCTTGTTGTCCTGTCGTCCTGGCCGGACTTAAAAACAAGCCGATCTCTGTTCCTGTGGCAGCCTGGTACTTGAATGGCATTATATCAGCTTGTCATGCACGTGGCACTTATATAAAGTAAATCTACCACGATTCTCGCTGCCTCGCTGGATACTACAGAGTCAGAACAACTAGAAGAACAAAGTCCCAACAAACCTCTGCGCGGTAGTAGTACTCAATAGTAGTATTAAAACAACTAGAAGAGGCAAGTCTTCAGGTCCAAGTCAACTAAAAGAACAAAGACAAGTCTGTGTTCACACATCACACACCTGTTGTAGCACTGAAATTGAATTGAAATAGTGATAAACTTTCAGTCATCGCAGTCCAAGAATTGCAAAACTTTTCGTATATTCTCGAGGTTCAGTTAAGATTAAAAAGATGGATAGAAAGGGCAGAGGAAAGAGCCAGGAGGGAACATGCTCCCTTAAAAAGAAACACATAATATATTCATCAGATGGAAAGACACGAGGGATAACGACCGGCTCTGGAAAACTGTCTTGGACATTTGTGCAAGTTGTGTTATAGCTTGACAATACTGTACTACTGCAAGTTATCCTATTGCAATTCGGTAGGCATGGATGTAGTAAATATGTTTATTTTTTGTACTAGTAAATATGCTGTAATCTGATTATCTGAACTCAGCACACATTTTGCCCACATAAGTTTCTGCTGCTCCAAATTAGGTAGGAGTGTAGTGAAGATGCTGTATGAAGCTAGGACGGACTAGGGGTGGACTGCAGAAAAAAGACTGCTGCGCTTTTATGGCTACAACGGCGAAGCTTCGGCCATTTGAAACGGTCCACGTTTTCGGCCATGGGGATATTTCTTCATCTTGCCCACTCCCCCCTTCCTGTGCAGTGGAACTGTGGAACACTCGACAAAGACCAGCGCCGTTTACTAGTTCACCTCAATCTTGCAACCCACATGAGCTACAATCTTTAGAGAGAAGCTAGAGATTTGCAAAGGAATCTCACACCCATGGTGGATTCCGGAGAGCAGAACGGCAATGGCCATGCTTCTGCAGCTGCTGGCAACACTCCCGTCGAGCCGCAGCAGCTGCAGCAAGAGGGCGCCGACGAGGCCGTGCCGCAGCAGCTGCAGCAAGAGGGCGCCGACGAGGAAGAGCTCCTGTGGAAGCTGAGGAAGTACCTGGTGCTGATGGCCATCCTCGTGGCGGCCATCACGTTCCAGGCGGGGCTGGCCCCGCCGGGCGGCTTCTGGCAGGACAACGACGAGCACGGCCACGTCGCCAGCGACATCGTGATGAGGTCCAGCTACCCCAGGCGGTACCTTGTCTTCTTCTACTGCAACACGACGGCGTTCGGGGCCTCGCTCATGGTGCTCATACTGCTCTTGCTGAGGGAGCTGACCCACAAGGCAGTCTGGCTCCGCGCGCTCCAGTTCGCCATGATTCTGGGCTTGCTCGGGCTCATGGGGGCCTACGCCGCTGGGAGCTGCAGGGAGGTGAGGACCTCTGTTTACATCTGGGTGTTACTTGTCGGCATATTCGCGTATGTCACACTTCATGTGGTATTCTTCAAGCATCTGGCACCTAAGAAGCTACAAGATTTATTATCCGGTATTAGTGAAAGTTGGAAGGAAACTCTGAGGCACATTTTCATGCCATCAAAAACAGACATTGCAACAGATGTGCAAGAGGCACCAGTCCAGATGGAAGAATTGATAGACCTTGAAAGAAGTCGCAGCTCGGTTCTTGATCTTGCAGAAGAAGAGAAGAGAAAAATTGCAGAAGAAGCTGCAAAGGAGAGAGAGGAAAAGGAAAATCTTGAAAGAAATCGCAGCTCCTTACTGGTTCTTGCCACATTGGTAGCAACAGTGACATATGTCGCAGGGCTAACCCCTCCAGGTGGCTTCTGGTCTGATGGTGACAATAGCCACATCGCTGGTGATCCGGTGCTCCGAGACCATTATCCACGCCGATTCAAGGCGTTCTTGATCTGCAATGCCACTGCTTTTGCTGGATCCCTTGTCATCATCATCATGGTCCTCAGTCAAACAGCGATGGATTATGTTGTCAAGTCAAATGCTCTGCGGTTGTGTGTGGTAGTTAGTCTCTTTGGGCTTATGGGGGCATATGCTGCTGGAAGTTGCAGGGAGGTACATACATCTATCTATGTCTTTGCCCTTGTTGGTGCAGTCTTGCTCTACCTCATCATTCAGTGTGTTGAACTTGCTCTGTCTAAGTTGGCATGTATTGCAAACACCATCACACGTGTGAAAGAGAGAAATAAAGAAATGGTTCAGAAGGTGAGGGATTTCATCAAGGCCTTGATGGAACCTGACGCACAAGGTCAGTCAAACAACGGCAACCCAGGCACTGATGTTAAGAATGATTTCCAGAAGTTGCGCACATACCTTCTATTGCTTGGCATCCTTGCCGCCACAGTCACCTTCCAAGCTGGGATGAATCCACCAGGAGGCTTTTGGACAGATAACAGTGATGGGCATATTCCTGGTGATCCAATTTTGGAGACCATCAGTCCCAAGCGCTACAAGGCATTCTTCTATTGCAATGCCACAGCATTTGTAGCCTCTTTGGCCATCATCATCCTACTCCAGAGCCAGTTGATTACCATTCATGCCATGAAGCGTCATGTACTGCAAACAGCGATGACACTGGTGCTCTTTGGTCTTATGGGAGCCTATGTTGCTGGAAGCAGCAGGAAGTTCTCAACATCCATTTATGTGTTCGTCCTAGTCCTCCTGGTTTTCGCCTATGTTGTACTTCATACTCTATATGTACCTCCCATTCTCAAGATATGGTGGGAGAGCATAATAGGGGCTTCTGCTGGATCTGCTGATACTCCAGAAGACAAAGATTTGCGGAAGAGGCGGAAGTTTCTGATATTGCTCGCAATTCTAGCAGCTTCTATCACATACCAAACTGGTATAAGCCCACCAGGTGGCTTTTGGACTGATAATAAAAACGGCCACCGAGCAGGTTACTCAGTGTTTCGTGATGAGTTTCGAGAACGCTATAGGCTGTTCTTCTACTTCAATGCTACCGCTTTCATGGCATCCCTGGCAGTAATTCTGTTGCTTGTTAGCAAGAGGCTATGCGACAAAGGTCTGAAGTGCTATGCGCTGCGTGCATGTGTACTGGCTGATCTGATCAGCCTCATTGGTGCTTTTGCTACTGGAAGCTGCAGAAAAGTGTCAACATCTTTCTATGTCATTCTTGTTGTTGTTGCAGTGTTTGTCTATGTCATACTGCAAGTCCTGCTTCTGAAATTTGCGAAAGAAAAGGCGAATTGCTCGCTGCTGGGGCTGATGTTCAAGTTCAAAGCCAAGCCTTCCGAGCACCAAGATTCATTAACGAATCGCACAACAAGCACAAGTGATACTGATAGTAAGAGAACAGAGCACAAATGGCGCAAAGATTTGATGCTGATCGGAACTCTTGCAATCACTGTCACATACCAAGCGGGTCTGCTTCCACCTGGAGGAGTTTGGCCTGATGACAAGGATGGCCATTTTGCAGGTGACCCAATCCTCCATGATACCAACCAAACGCGGTACAAGGTATTCTTCTATTGCAACGCCACAGCATTCATGGCCTCAATGGTCATGGTCATCCTCCTACTGAACAACACAATAAGCAAGTACAAGAGATCTCTCTTTGCCATGAAAACAGCAATGGTCTTGGACTTGCTTGGTTTACTTGGGGCATATGCTGCGGGCAGCTGCAGGAAGTTGAAGACATCTGCGTACATTTTTGCACTCGTCATTGCCGTGATCATCTACATCGTCGTTCATGTCTTGTTGTCATTTGACAAAGTGGCACGGTTAGTGAAGGAGAAGGGGAAAGAGTGGGTGCAATGTCTGAAAAGGTGCTTCGGTTGCAACTGATTCAAGCAATCAGCCATCTGATGGGGAACCAGGAAAAAGTCCTCTGCCTGTGTAAGAGTAGTCTCAGTTGTGACATTTGTTCAGTCTACCATGAGATAGACACAACCTCCAAAGTTGTAATTTGTGTTTTATTCTTGCTCAAGGCCATCATGTAGTATTATTTGGTGCATTCTTTGAATGTGAGCAAAAGATGATATAAATGACAACTGTGAGATGTGAAGTAGTTCTTCTTTCTTAGTTGATAATTTGTGGAATTACCTTCTGATGTGGAGAGGAACAAAACAGTCTGCAGCGATACACAATACTTGGAACAATACTGAATGAAAGAGAGAAATAGGTGTAATGTTCCAAAGTGGGGATGTAATTTTAGCTAAATAGTCTCTGTGAAACTGAAGCAATTCAGTCATTTACTGCAGGGCGGTGTCACTAGTATTTTATCAGCACAGAAACACTGATACCTTCATTGGATTCTGAGTTGAGTTGCCCTGTTATTGTGTGTAAATGATGTCCAGGTATGAGGATATTTTGGGTATGCATTATTCCTATGCACTGTAGTTTCTCTGTTTTTATAAATAAAGTTTCAAGGAGGGGAGGGGGGTTGGAAGATAGTTGTTCAAGGATGGAGAGACATGGCAGGAATAAACCTTCCTTTCTTTTTTGCAAGAGAGGAAGGAGGAGATCTTTGGCGGGACTACCAGGGAACTCCCTGCCTGGTTCCTGTGATGAAATCCATCAACTGGGTCCATGAGGAAGAGGCCCTGTCAGTGTCTGATGAATTTCTCTGTAACACGCGCATCAACTGCTTGGCGAAGTGCCAGGAGATTGCAGAAATAACACTGCATCTCAGCTTGCCAAACTCAGTGTCATCGGCATGGCCCATCTGCTTATGTGCTCTAAATGATTTTGCTTCAGTGTGGGCCTGTCATCAACATTAGAAGCCAGTGAAAGCTAAATATCCAAGTTAAAAGCAAAATATCCAGAATAACAACTGAGTGTAGGACCAAGCATTTATTCATTCGAGGAAGACTAGGATTACAGAATAACAGAACCTGTATGTTTTCCCATCACTATCTGCCCCAGCAATGAAAGAAACTAGTTTGCATTCCTCGCGTACTAGTGTACCAGGGTAGAACCCCCTGGTAACACAAGTGCCTGCGGACCAGGGCAATGTGCACAAGGTTCATTGTGCAGTTATAACCTATATTAATGCATTTATTCCCAAAATTGATAAATGACAAGTAATTCGAATGTTTGGTTGGAAATAGGCGTGCCAATATGTTTGAATCACGTGATCTATGCACCGGATGGCCCTAAAGTAGAGGAATGGTATAGTTAAGTTGATACATTTGGTTCCGTTCACTAGTAGAAAAAGAGGCTTCCATACGCCCCCATTAGTCCTCAAAATAATCGAACCGCAACCAAAGGGGTCTTTAGTCGCGGTTCGGGAGGAGACCCGCGACCAACTATCTGGGCCCAGCGCGCTCGGTCAAAAAAAGTCTCACACTGTTAAATTCGGATGTAACTTTTCGAGTAGATGATTTTTCATATAAAAAACTTTTTCATCCGAGTTCGTATGCAAAAGTTATGCCCATTTTAAGAATTTCCAGAGAGATTTTGCAAATAAAGTCTCACACTAGCACTGGCGCCCTGCTAGCCCACACGCGCGACAGGACATGACAGCAGGCTGGGCCCGCCACTACCGGGCCTCGGCATGCGAGCGGATCCGCTGCGGCCGAGGCGGCCGGTTGAGCTTCCTCGCGGAGTTACTGCGCGCAGTAACTCGCGCGATTAAAACGGGGACGTGGGGTCGTGGGCACAGTTAATCCCACGATCCCACGCCTCCCCCCCTCGGCTTCATAGCCCACCGGTTATAAGTAGGAGGAGGAGGGGGAGCAGCGGAGCACGCGCGCCCTCCTGCCCCATCCTCGTCACCTTCTTCTTCCTCCCGCCGCAGCGCCCCCAAGCTACGCCGGAGTGTTGCCGCTGCTCATCTCCGTCGAGCTCTTCCGCCCCGAGCCCCTTGGCCCCGCACCAGTTCTCAGCTCCCCCGCCGCGCCATTTGCCTCGTCGAGCTCTTCATGGCGCGCGAGCGGGGAGGAGATTGGGACGGGTCGAACGTCAACGAAGACCACATCGCCTTCCTCCGCGACACGCGGTGCCTTCCCGGCGCGGGCTACGTGAAGGCGCGCGTGCCTCCTGCGGGGGAGATTTCGCCGGCGAGCGGGTCGTCTTCCGCTCGCACTTCATCCGCGACTTTGGCCTGCCGGCGAGCGGCTTTCTCCGCTCGTTCCTCGAGTTCTACCATCTCCAACCTCATCACATCACGCCCAACACCGTGATGTTGTTGTCCGCCTTCGTCACGATGTGCGAAGGCTACCTCGGCATCCTCCCCACCATCGAGTTGTGGGGAGCGTTCTTTTACACCAAACTAGGCACCTCCGCCAGGGAGAAGGCGGCCCAGTGTGGTGCCTTCATCGCGGTGCGCCAGCCCTCGCCAAAGAATGTCTTCCTGGCCATCAAGCTGCCACAGTCGGTCAAGATGTGGCAGCAATCTTACTTCTACGTGGAGAATGTCGACCCGGCAGTCGACTTCATCAACCTGCCGGCCTACGAAGCCGGCCCACCGGCTGAGCCCCGGGCCAGCTGGGGCTACAAGCCGAAGCCCGTGTCAGTAGACGCCGCCGCCGCCGCCATCAACCGACTCCGGGAGCTGACCGACGCCGAAGGCCTCAAGGCGTCTGACTTGCTGGTCGCCTTCGTCGCGCGTCGGGCTCTCCCGCTCCAAGGCCGGCCTCACTTGATCAGCCGTATGAGCGGGCACCGCGACCCGTGCCGGCTGAGTACCAAGGAGATGCCGGCTGCCGAGGTGGCAAACTTGGTGAACGAGATCTCCGACCTCAAGCTGGAGGGGTCCTGGCGGTTCGGCAAGCAGCCGTACTCCCGCGCGGACCCGCCGCCTGCCGTAAGCTCTTCAGTCTTTTTCCCTCTTCAGTACCTCATCTTGATTCCGCCTTGTTGTATCGACCAGTCGGCCTCTTACTTTTTGAAACAGATCTACATGTCTGCGGCGACGGCCGCCATCATGGGGGCGGGTGGAAACTACCAGCCGGACCGGGAGGTGAGCGACGTGGACGACCCCGACCTGGGGGCGGCCGCCTTGGAGGACGACGCCACAGGCGGCGTCTATGGAGCCAACGGCTCTGAAGAAGGGGGCGGCGTCGAGACATGGCCGGACGACTTCGAGGAGGAGGACGAGCCGCGCCCTTCACGGGGCGCCGTCAAGGCGGACGCGGGCCCCTTCGCCGAGCCGACTGCTCGAGGCGGCACGCGAAAGCGTAAACAGGGTGCCGCCTTGTTCGGCAGCGCGCCGAAGAAGGCCAAGAACCCGACCGCTGCGACCAGGCGTAAGGAGGCCGCCGCGAAGGCGGCCAAATTTCAGAAGCTCCCGAAGGCGCCTCCCATGGTGTCGGCGTAAGTATCTTTTTCTTGTTCTTTTCTTTCTTGTCGATTCTTTCTGAGCTTCCTTTCTTCGTCTTTCTTGACTTAGGGCTCCGCTCTCTCTTGAGAAGTCGGCCGCCGCCTCCGTCATCGGGTCGGCGGAGACCTCTACCACAAGCCGGCGAATCGATCCCGCGGCCGACCTCCAAGAGGCGCGAGAACGGAACGCGCGTGTGGAGCAGGAGGCCGCCCGCCTGGAGAAGGCGGAGGCAGACAAGGTGGAGGCCGCCGCACTGAAGAAGCTGGCGGAGGCCAAGGCTGACGCCGCCGCGAAGAAACGTCTTGAAGAAGCCGCGCACCGTCAGTCGGCGCTATTTGTCGTCCCCCTGAACTCCGCGCCGCCACCACCAGAATTTGTGGCGCCAACTGGGGGAGCCGGCGACGAGCACCCAACCATGGAGAGGGAAGGCGGTGACGTCATCATGCCGGACGCAGTCGTGCCTCCGCCACCGCCGTCCGAAGGAGCGCGGGACAAGCAGCCGGCTGACCCGCTGGTGCCGCCAGCCGGAGATGAGATGGTGACGGGCCCGACTCCCGGGGCCCTCACACCCACGCGCCGTCGCTTTGCGAAGGCGGCCTCAGCTCCACGACCGCTGGAAGACAGCGCCGCGAGCTCGTCAATCCCAGACACCGAAGCGACCAACGCTGCGCCCGCTGAATGGGTGCGTGGGGGCGGGATGGGTGCCTTAAACAAGGCGATCCTAGATGTCCAGGCCAAGCTCTGAGCAGAGGCCGATGCTCTCAAGCATTGCAACAAGGCGTTCTTGGATTCGCGAGCAGCCATCCGGGTATGTTTCTCACTTCTTCATCTTTGATCTTTGTATTTCTTGTACTTCTCTGTGGGGGCGCGCCAGCGCACCCACTGGGTGTAGCCCCCGAGTTTCGGGCCGGCTGCTGAGCAGGCGGCTCGGAACTTTAATTGGCAAGCTCCGAGTACTAACATTGTCTGGTACTTTTACTGTAGGATTATCATAACCTTCGCGCGGCCACCTTCAACTCCAACGTCCGAGAGCTGGACCAGCGGACCGCCGACTTGTCAGAAAGCCGGAGTAAGTCTTCGTTTTCTTTCTCTGCGGGGGCACGCTGGCGCACCCGCGGGTTGTAGTCCCTGAGATTCGAGCCGACTGCTGAGCAGTCGGGCCGGATCTCCCCGGCAACTGCACTTCTTTCTTGTTGATTGTTGATGTCTTTCCTTCCTCTACCTTTGCAGTGGCCGACGCCGCCCTGCAGCAGTAGCTGGGTGAAGCCAACACTGCCTTGCGCGCCAAGGAGGTGGAGTGCAACGAGCTGGCCCAAGAGCGTGACCGGCTGACCACGCAACTAGTGGAGCAGGCGGAGCTTCTCAAGAAAGCCCATAAGGATGCGGAGGCGAAAGAGTCCAATCTCCTTGCTCAGTTCGAGACCGAACGCTCCGCCTGGACCGATAAGGAGGCATTGCTGACTGCCGGCTTCGGCAAAATTGAAGACATGGTTGATGGTAAGCTTCCACTACAAAAAAATACACTTCCGTGATGATACGTGTTTGTCACAGTAGGTCGCGTTTTTTGTCATGCATGTACATCCATGACGATTTTATGACAGAATCAAGATAGTCATACCTGTGCTATCGTAGAAGTGTTCCATGACATTACCAAAATTATCATCACGGAAGTGTGCACTTCCATGACGATAAATCACGCGTCACAGAAGTGCTTTCGTCAAGGGTGACCGACACATGGCATCCACCGTAACGGAACACCGTTAAGCTATCGGGTCGGGTTTTGGATCCGATAACCCGTTAACAGCCCCGACCAATGGGGATTTTCCACGTGTAAAATCATCATTGGCTGGAGGAAACACGTGTCGGCTCATCGTTGGGACAGATGTCATCCACTCATTGGACAGAAGGCGCCTATGATACGTCGACACGTGGCACGGCCCAACAGAGGCCCATTCCTGTGAAAAGGCCGGCCCGTTTGACTTGGTCAAAAGGTGGCGGGCCGGCCCATGGAAAGCTTGTTAACGGCCTGTTCGCATATAGCTCATTTACAGCCCGCTAACCCAAGGCCCGTTACGCCCTATCCGAATTAGGCCCAGTAGCGTCATCTGGGCCATCCAATATGATTCCAGCCCGTTTTCACTTCTGGCCCATGTATGGCCCATGACGTCTTTCGGCCCATATGAGGCCCTATGTAACTCTTGGCCTATTAACGGCCCGTGGTGAAACTGGCCCATAATGAACAATGTATCACTTTACACCCATTAACGGCCCGTGGTGAAACTGGCCCGTAATGAATAGTGTATCACTTTATACCCATTAACGGCCCGTTATTCCGTTGGGCCGTTTCCAGCCCATGTTATCTTTCGGCCTTCTCAGAGCCCATTTATTCTTGGGCTCATTTCCAGCATTCGTTTACTTACGGCCGGTTACTGTCATTTTCTGCTTGTGGGCCAAATTCAGCCCGTGGTTACAGTCGGCCCGTTTGTGGTCCGTTAATACGTTGGGCCGTTTTCATAGCGTCATCAAATACGGCCTATTAACGATGGCCCGTTATGGTTGGCCCATGAACGGACGATTCCAACTCTAGCCCGTTTACGGCCATAATGCGGCCTGTTATTGGCCCATGTTTGGCCAATCGATCATACGGCCCGTATAAGGCCCATTGATGATACGGCCCGTAGAAGGCCCATTGTTTCTACGGCCCGTAGAAGGCCCATTGTTTCTACGGCCCGTAGAAGGCCTACTGTTTCTACGGCCCGTAGAAGGCCCACTGTTTCTACGGCCCGTAGGAGGCCCAGTGTCACTACAGTAAATATTAGCCCATGGTTATTGTGGCCTAGTTTAAAAAAATAGGTTATTGCAGCCACTAGCAAACCACGGAAAAAGAACTGCACTGACTACAAGCAAACAAATAAACAAGACAACAAGGAAATAAATAAGCAAGCAATTTATGCTAGGCTATCACGGCTATTACACATATTACATCCACTGGGCATCAAAGTTCGCCACCAGTGCAAATATAGGGAACAAAGCAGCATATAACCGCCGCAGCAAAACAAGTCCAGAACTGAAACCACTTCAGAAGAGTTCAAGAAACAATATCCTGGGTACCCATAATGCTGGCAAGATGCTTAGCAAGCTTATTAACTTTCTCTTGTTTGGCGCTTAAATCCTCCAGCTCTTGCTGTTGCACAAGAAAGTACGCATCTGAATTCTGCAGGGACTTCCTCAGTCCTTCGGCTTCTTGCCGCAGCACAGCTGACTGATGCCTTTCAGCTTGTAGCTGAGACTGAAGAAGCCGAAGTGATTCAGGCAGCGAGTTCGAAGAGCTTGTGTCAGCGGTACTGGCCAGTAACTCGAACACTACATCAACGCAGGACTGTGGGGTTTTCTCACTGTCTACAAGATCGTTTTTACCACCTTTCTTGGAGACCAACAGGGTTGTCTCACTATCTTGAACCTTATCTGCATTACTTTCTCTACCATTGCATAGTGGGGTGCTCTTCTCCAATATTCTGTTTGCATACTACAAGAGAAACAAGCAGACACATCACAGGTTTAGCTTGTAGTATACGAAACTCATTTTGGTAAACCGGTTCAGTAGTAAGGTGGACAGGATAACAGCATGAAACAAACATATATCTATGTACTATGGTCACTGTATTGTCCATATCATTCTAGTTTATGTTCCCTAATCAAGATAGAGACACAGTTCAACTCATATATTTTTAAGACACAGCAACATAGACAGAATATAAGTGTGAGAAACTACACAGCATTGGCAGCACTTGTAATGTGCATCACATGAGAACATAACTGTTTATACAACTTAAACTGAAATCAACATAGATCAAGAAGTTAGAACAGCAATCTAGTTAAAGAAATAGGTTTAAAACATACCTGTTGCGCCATTGGAGTTTCAATTGGATCCTTCAAATTCGAAAGTAGTTGGTATGAGTAAATACAGTGATGCAACAGCAAAGGAGTATGGACCATAGCTATGGAATCTGACCTGAGAACAGTTGCTTTTCTGCTTTAAACGTGGAGTTTGGGTTAGCTGTGGTGGTCTTCGTGCTTTGGGCACTGCAGTAGCTTTACAAACTGCTCGTGTGGGGGTACTCTGTGGTGGACATGGTGCTTTGTCAACTATAAGTGGGTTACTATCCGCTGGGGTTGCGGTTAGATGGGTTGTAGCTGGTTCTCTGCCCAACGGTGTAAGTGCGCAATCTGGAAGAGTCTCGATTATGTGTGGTGGGGCTAGTTTGTGGGCCAGTACAACCATGGTTCTATCTGCATCGACGGGTAGCACTGTCTTTTGTGAAGAACGGGTTTTTGCTCCCTTAGATACTGCCATCACCCCCTCCAATTCAAATGGCTGATAAACAAGAAAAGAAATTGAACGTACAGACATTGTATGATAGACAAATGTGGTAATTCACATATATGTTGTCTAACCAAACAGGACAACATGACACAATTTCACATATATGATGCCTAACTAAATAGGATAGCATGACACAGTTTCAGATATATGATGGATAACTTAACAGGATATAATGGCATAATACAACATATGATGAGTTCTAAAATAGGTTGGGATGAAATAATTCACATACATGTTGTCTAAGTATACAGGATGGCATGATATAATTGACATAATTGATTCATATACTAAGCAGCTGGCACTCGCATGTATGATCTCTAAACTAAGCAGATAGAATTCAATATTGTGCATATGATGTCTAAACTAAGCAATGCAAGACACCATATGCATCATATGAGAAATATAAACATTGCAACTTAGAGCATACACCTCAGGTGGGATATAGGACTGGTCATCTGTCTCTGAATCCTCCTCTGAGGAGCTCCCTGTAACCATCGAGATATATGCTTCAATAGGTACCATTGCCTGCTCTGAAGACCTTGTTTTCACTCCAGATTTTTCCATAACCGGCTCAAATGGCTGATACACATGAAGAGTAGTTCAATATACACAGATTGTCGACAAATGGAATACGTAATGAAAAAAAGATGGCACGAGATAATTCACATATATGATGCCTGGCTCCATGCCGGTGCATAATTCACATATATGATAACTGGCTGAAAAACATGGCATTGCATAATTCACATATCTGATATAGAAAGCAAACAGGAGGCATTCACACAAAGCATGTCTAATCTAAGCAGATGGCATGGCAATGCAAGACACCATATGCATGATATGAGCAATATAACCCAGCCAAGTTAGAGCATGCACCTCGGGGGGGGGGGGGAATACGACTGGTCATCTCTCTCTGAATCCTCCTCTGAGGAGCTATCTGTAACCAGCAAGAAATCTGCATCGACAGGTAGCACTGACTGCTCAAAAGACCTTGTTTTCACTCCCGATTTTGCCATGACCGACTCAAATGGCTGATGCACAGGAAGAGTAGATGAATGTATAAACATTGTTGACAAATGGAATACATTATGGAAAAAAATATGGCACAATACAATTCACATATACGATGACTGGCTAAACAGGATGGCATTGCATGATTCACGTATATGATGCCTGGCTAAAGAAGATGGCATTGCATAATTCCCATATACTCCCTCCGTTCCTAAATATTTGTCTTTTTAGAGATTTCAAATGGACTACCACATATGGATGTATATAGACATATTTTAGAGTGTAGATTCACTCATTTTGTTCCGTATGTAGTCACTTGTTGAAATCTCTAAAAAAGACAAATATTTAGGAATGGTGGGAGTATGATATAGAAACCAAACAGGTGGCATTCACACAAAGCAAATCTAAACTAAGCTGATGACATATAAGATGTAGAATGTAAGCAATGCAAGGTGCCATATGCATGATATGACCAACATCAGCATGCCAGGTTAGAGCAAACACCTCAGGTGGTAAACAGGTGTGGTCGGCTCCTTCTGAATCTCCATCTGAACAGTTATCTTCCTCTGGAATACAATCTGGAAATGCAGGAGGGGGGGCACTTCGCCCACCACGGAGCGGCATCTGCATGACATTATATTCGCACGCAACGGTCTTCTCTTTTTCTCTACATGTTTAGTACGATTGTGTACAATATCTGACATGCATAATAAAAAAAAGTTAGATTTTGTAAGGCCTAAGGGGTGCATGCAAAAAATCAAGACTGATGGTAGCAAACGAGTGGATGGATCCAAAACTAATGATAGCAGGTAGATTATAGCTTCAGTTTAAAAAGATAGACAATGGATCATCTATTGTTTGTTGCCCACCCAACATGAACCACATAGAAGACCCCAGATGAACCAGATAGTAGACAGATACTATTTGTTGCTGGCTCGATATGAGACCCATGGGCAATTCAAAACTCAAGATTGAACGATAAAGTAGCAGGTAATAATAACCGATGTATAACGTAAGCAAACACGAAAGACTGCGACCTCTCTTCCGGAACAGTGTAGTCCTCAGGTTCATCTGCTCAGTCGATGATGGTAATGCAGTTGGCGTGGCTGCCGGCAACGGGGAAGATGATCTAAGGCGGCGAAAGGAAGTCTGCAGGGGGGATCTCTGCTGCAGTGAACGCTTTTGTCGATGGTGCACCTCAGGTGGGGTGGATGACGGCATGGCAGGAGCAGGACATAACACACAGAGTTTTCTTTGACGCCTATCTGAAAATGAAGTAAATCTGTAAGGGCTCCTTAGAATTGGAGGATTCTATAAACGCAGGGACAGAAAAACACAGGATTAGGATAGGAATGCACGTGCAAAACAGAGCATTTGGAAACATAGGATTTCAGTCAACCTGGGTGTTTGGCTCACATGAATTGGAAGAACAGAGGAATGGAGAAACAAAGTGATGCGACGAGTGTACAACCTCTTTGGCATAGCCTTGTGGACCTCAACATCATTGGGTTGGACGTGGAGGATGGTGATGATGCTGGTGTGACTGTCGGAGGCGGGGAAGAAGATCCGAGGCCTCTGGAAACGGCGTCGAGGGTACTGCTCCGCTGTGATGGACGGTTCCGTCGTTGGAGCAGCTCCGCTAAGGTGTACGGCGACGAGGCTGAAGCATGACAAGACAGACAACGTTAATCTGAAGTGGGACCCTAATATCATCTGCAATAGATGATGTAAAATACATCACCAAAAAGTGCTAGATGTAAAACGCATCAGCCGCGCCATGGCCGCTCCGACAGATGCTGTAAGTACTGTTCACTCTGAACTTAACTGAAGAAAATGAGCTTCACAGTCAAAACTGAATTTTACTGTCGAAACTGATTGAACTAGTAACAGAGCATTGCAATAGATGTTTAGGGCGTTCGAGCACTAGTAGCAGAGAAGCAGTGATCTAAATCAGCAGACGCTCGAGCAGGGAACGCACTAGCAAAGAGCAAGTCGTGCAGTAGCACCGCGAGCGAGTGCTAAAGCAGCAACTCCTGTAGCTGCCGGAGGTCGTGCAGCAGCAGCAGTAGCAGCAGCGCAAGCGAGAGCAAGAGCAGAGCAGCAGCACAAACGAAAGCAGGAGCAGTGCAGCAGCGCGACCGACAGCAAGAACAGAGCCGCAGCGCGAGCGAGAGCCGGAGCAGCTGCAGCTAGTGCCGTTGTGGAAGTCGCCGCCGAGGAAGCAACGACATGGGGGAGAGACGCCGTGGATGATGTGGCCGGCGACGGCGCCGTCGATGGAGACACACCATGTCTGCTCGGTATCGAGCACCGGCAGCCCCGTGAGATCGAATAAAAGATAAAATGCAGCGGTGAGTGCAGAACCTCCTTGGTGGCGCCGAGTTGGCCTCAGCTTCATCGGAGGAATTGGTGAGGGTGTTGCGGTTCCGGTGGGGCAGGTCAAGACGGCGCTGTGGGGATTGAGGTGGCGCGATAGACGAGGCGAACGTCGGGGCAGCTCCTTGGAGGTGGAGGACGGGGCGGCTGATCCGGCGGGACGACGAGATCGACAACGGATCCTCATCCGGTGCGGTGGATGAGGGACGGTAAGCTGTTGCGGTGGACGACGTAGTCGGGGAAGAGTCTCCGGCTGGGCGGCGGTCGGGAGGCCGACGGAGGAGCGTGGGGTTTCACGGGTTTTGGCGGCCTCAGTGTACGAATGGGGGGGCGAAGGAGGAGGGGGGAGCCAAGCTTAGGGACGCGCTTGTCCGAAATGTAGGGTAAGTTACCAGCGTACCCCCACCGGTTTTGACACCGCGACGTGGAGCTTCATTTCCGGCTGAGGGGTAGAAGGGGGATTTCGCGTGTCTGGGCTGCGGGAGCGATTTCAGATGAGGAGGGAGTTCTCGCGCGCGTCCAAATTTCGGGATAACAAGGCGCGGCGCGGGTTGAAGAAGCGGGAGTTTCAAAGCAGGTGAGACAAAAGATACTCGAGCTTGAAAATTTCGGGATAACAAGGTGCGGATTCCTTGTTCGGCAGATCAAACTTAACGTGTAAAAAAACAATTCATACAAGACACAAGAGAGTCATGTCCCCTTTTACTATATTGCTATAGATGCCATTGAAAAAACTACAAGAAAAATGTAAAAAAAATCGGGAGAACAAGATTACCCTGCACAGTACCAAATCGATTCGCACTTCCCTCAACAACAGCAAAAAACAAATCAATTCCCACCAAAGAAAGAGTAATGTCCCTTTTTATATGATTACAGATGCCATGATCTCGAATTTCAATTTTTGAATCCACGTTATGTTGAATTCGAATATATTGTTAGGTGACCTTGCGGTTTATAATTGATGTAGCCGTACATTTTGATCTTCCATCATATATGAACATTTTACTCCACCATGTGAACATATATATTGTCGTCTACCATATGGACTAAATTTGAATCAATTTTCCTTATTTGAATACGATTGTTGTCAAGTTATACAATAATTTAAATATTATCTTGATAACAAAAAACATACATATAGCAGTAATCATATTTCACTATGAACTACATGTACCATACGCTCTCCAATTCAAATATTTGTATCCATTTTATGTTGAATTCAAATCATAGTACATTATTGGTCTAGGTAGCGAGATGTTTGGGATAATCTAAACCCTGTTTTCATACGTATAATTTTTGGCTGAATTGGGACAAGTTTTGGTATAAGCCTCTTGCAAAACCGGAGATTCTCTCAACAAGCCTCGTGGTTCCGAGAGGGAACGTGTCACCTTTGTGTGCGAAACGATATACGCTGCCTCCCCCCTGATTTTATTTACAGAGGAAACATAGAACTATATGAGTGCCCTGTTAAATTTTGGAATTATTTCGGGTTCATTTGGCCTTTTTATACATTAATTGAGTTTCTGGACTTTTAATGTGCATAATCTAAATATGAATTGCATGCACATGCTCCGTTGCACCAAAGTGGGTTAAAAAATCACATGTGTGTCCTTGGTGAATTTCTAGGTCCCATGGAAGAAATGAGAATGAAATTCAAACATCTGGGCGTCATGACTCGGCCGAGAACATCGAGAAACTTTGATTTTAAATTCATGTAAATCCAAAACTCGCCTGGAAATCATGAAGCTTGGCATGGTGTCATGTCATGGCACTAACATGTTGTGGTAAAAAATTGGGCCGATTTGGAAGCTCGTGGTTCTAAGAGGGAACATGCCACCTTTGAGTGTGAAACGATATACGCTGCCCCCCCCCTTGAGTTTCTTAACAAAGGCAACATAGAACTACATTAGTGCCCTGTTAAATTTTGGAATTATTCCGGGTTCGTTTGTCGTTTTTATACATTAATTTAGTTTCTGGTCATTTAATGTGCATAAGTCAAATTTGAACTACAAGCACATGCTCTCGTGCACCAAAGTTGGTTGAAAAATCACATTTGTGTCCTCGGGTGAATTTCTAGGTCCCATGCAAGAATTGAGAATAAAATTAAAACATTTGGGCATCGTGGCTCGGCCGAGAACATTGAGAAACTTGGTTTTAAAATTCTTGTAAATCCAAAACACGTCTGAAAATCATGAAACTTGGCATGGATGTCATGTCATGGTACTACCATGTTGTGGTAAAAAAATTGGCCGAATAGGAACAGATTTTGGTATAAGCTTCTTACAAACCAAAGCTTCTCTCAAGAAGGCTCGTGGTTCTGAGAGGGAACGTGCCACCTTTGAGTGCGAAACGATATACGTTGTCCCCCTTGAGTTTATTTACAAAGGCAACATAGAACTACATGAGTGCCCTGTTAAATTTTGGAATTATTCCGGCTTCGTTTGGCCTTATTTACACATTAATTGAGTTTTTGGTCATTTAAGGTGCATAATACAAATTTGAACTACAAGCACATCCTCCCGTGCACCAAAGTTGGTTGAAAAATCACATTTGTGTCCTCGGGTGAATTTCTACTCCCTCCTTCCATCTATATAGGTCCTAATGCGTTTTTCGAGGCTAACTTTGACCAAACGTTAGAGCAATAATATATGACATGCAACTTACACAAAGCATACCTTCAAATTTGTATGTCAAAGGAGCTTCCAATAATATAATTTTCATAGTATACATCTCATGTGCTATTAATCTTGTCAATAGTCAAAGGTTGTCTTGAAAAACACATTAGGCCCTATATAGATGGAAGGAGGGAGTAGGTCCCATGCAAAAAATGAGAATAAAATTCAAACATCTGGGCATCGTGGCTCGGTCGAGAACATTGAGAAACTTGGTTTTAAAATCATGAAACTTGGCATGGTGTCATGTCATGGTAGTACCATGCCGTGGTAAAAACAATTGGCCGAATAGGAACAAATTTTGGTATAAGCTTCTTGCAAATCTGAGCTTCTCTCAAGAAGGCTCGTGGTTCTGGGAGGGAACGTGTCACCTTTGTGTGCATAATTCAAATTTGAAATACAAGCACATGTTCCAGTGCACCAAAGTTGGTTGAAAAATCACATGTGTGTCCTCGGGTAAATTTCTAGGTTCCATGCAAGAAATGGGAATGAAATTCAAAATTCTTGGCGTCGTGGCTGGGTTGGAAACATTGAGAAACTTAGTTTTTTAATTCCTGTAAATCCAAAACACGCATGAAAATAATGAAACTTGGCTTGGTGCCATGACATGGCACCAACATGCTGTGGTAAATTTGCAGTCCGATTTGCGAAGGCACACACATTAACAATCAACAAAGTCATTTTGGAACAAGTGCTGTCACATTACAATCGGAAACACAAGTATTATTGAAACCATGGGCGTTCTACTTACTAGTACCATTTACGTGCCGCCACGCGTCCCCATTTTTTATTAGCTAGGAGGCACCGTGCAGGGTAGCTATTTGAGTACGAGAGGCGTGCGATCAGACCCCTGCGCGTGCTTATCGAGAGGAGAGCCCTTTGACCTCCATCTGCCGTCCACCTCTCTCCCAAGGTCTCCATTAATGGCGCCCGAGCCTCTATTTAATGGCGTGGCTATGTCTCACTCGACTGAGATTTAAGAGAGAAAAAATAAAATCTGAAAGCACGGATCTTGATGTAAGATCCGACGGACCTATATAGCATCTACTGCGACTTATAGCAAGACTGATGAATATATAAGGACGATTGATTTTTTTTTATCAAAGAAGGGCTTGCCCCTTCCGATTTTCATTACTGAAAACCACCACAATTCACAAGAAGTTCAGCACAACTCCAGCCTAACACGAAGGACTAAAAGCTACCAGATTGAAATCGCAACATCCCAAGAGGCCAACAAAGGCCAAACATCCGCGCTAGAACCCAACATTTCACAATCGACGACACAATCCACATCCTAAACCGATTATTACATCAAAAGAAACCAGGAAACGGAAGGAAGCCCAGCAGCAACTAGAAGAACAGCAACGCCAGGGTTGCCACAGCAAGAGTTTTCTTCATTCCAGCCTCGCAACATTGATCTTCCACAGAAAGATAAGGACGATTAGTTGTCGTACATAATTAGAAAGATAATTTAAAAAGCCACATGCGGCTACGCCCGAAATACACAAGGGCAAAAGAAGAAGGAAGACAAGGATCTGGCTCGCTGATCTCTACTTTCTTGATGCGTTGCTGCAGGCCGCGGGAACTAGTCTCCGCGGCGAGCGGCGATGAGCTCTTTCGTGTCCTCAAGACGCTGCTTGAGAACATCCACGGATTCCTCCACCAGCCTTTGGCGCTCGTTGCGGAGCATGTCATTCTCGTCCATAAGTTTCTTGACGATGACGCCGGTCCTCTTCAACAAGGCACTGGTCTCCTCCTGCTGGTCTGCACTTCGGACGATCTTCTCCCTCAGCAGGTCGTGCTCGGCCCGGAGCCTCTCATTGCCCTCCCTTAATTGCCGGATGACGCCGGTAGCCTGTTCAAACGAGGCTTTCATGTCGTCCTGCAACCTCGCCCAGCCGGAGATCTGATCCATCTGGCTATGGACGATCGCATGCATGCGCCTGTAACAGTCGTCGCCTGCCCGCGAGAAATTTTCCCAGGCCGTCGCGGCGCGGCGGGACATCTCTGCTGCATTCTTGGCGCGGCGGGACATCTCTGCTGCTTCCGCGGCGCGGCCGGACCAGTCTGCTGCATAGACGGCGCGGCGGGACCTCCGTGCTGCTTCAACGGCGCGGCGGGACCTCTGTGCTGCTACTTCCGCGCGGCGGGACATGTCGGCTGCTCTCGCAACGAGGCGGGACATCTCTCGTGCTTCCGCTTCCATGCTCGCCTCTCCCTTGTGGCAATCTCTCAACCCAGAACTCACACTGGCCATGGCAGACGCAAGGAAAGGATGCTGAATGACTTGTTTGTTTTTGTGGATGAGGATTTGAGGAGGAATGTGCAGTCATCTTGGCATACTAGTATTTATAACCGAGTACTAATACGCTCCTAAGTGGGAAACCGTTTAGGTTGTGATCGGTGTGAACAGGTTTGCAATTCAATATAGCGTGGTACTAATACGTTCCTAAGTGGGAAACCGTTTAGGTTGTGATCGGTGTGAACATGTTTGCAATTCAATATAGCGTGGAGTAATTTGGAATGTGACGAGACGCAAGCTCAAAATTTATTGACGGTTCTAGTTTCGAAGTGCGGCACTATTCCCGGATGGAGTACTTCTTTTTCTACTCCCTCCTTTCCGGTTTTATAGGGCTTATCTCAAAATTTTAGTTTTTCCATTTTATAAGGCTCAATTTGGTTGTTCCCCAACACATGTTCAAATTCCAAGGTGCATTAAATCATTGCATGCAAGTATTAAGAGAAAATTGACCAATGCATGTACTTTATGCATGCATGCATTGCAATTAATGCATTGATAAACATAATTTTTTGAGAAAAATAAGAGCATTAATTAGGTGCTTTTGCAAACTACAAAAAATATTCCACCACTCACCATCTTGGTTGGTGAGATTTTTGAATTAAGCCCTATGAACCGGAAAGGAGGGAGTACTGCTGTGTACATGCAATAACTGGCACCGTCGTATACATATCTTACGGTTAATGGGGCGTTCGACAGGAATAGCCGCGTGGCGAGCTCTAGGCTAGTCTTTTTTTCAGACGCATTAAACCTATCTCTCGGGACTTCTCGCACGCACCATCGTGCCACCCACAAAAACTTTCAGCCAAGTTTAGAGGCAAGCATGTGGGGCCAGTGCTATGATGTGTCACGTCAACTCGTACAACGAGGAGAAGCTTGATTTTACTACATGCCTTCTCCCTCACCCATGCACGCGGTTGCTCGCAAACGAGGATAGGCTTTTGCTTAGTAGTACTTCTACAACAAGCTATCCATCCCGCTCGCGGTGGACGGACATGCAGCAGTGGATTCGACACTGTAGAAGCAGTAGTAGTAACATCATTGTTCATCTTCTCGAAGAGGCGAAGAGCCAAGCGCAAACCGAACGTTGCAGTTGCGAACATTGGAGCACGCATATAGCCAGGCTCTTGCATGAGACAAAATTGCTATGTGAGCCCACTATTGTACTAGTATGTACAACTACTTGCTAGTATAGCCCTGTAAACCAGAAAGGAATATTTGCCCTTCTAGAGATTTCAACAAGTGACTAGACTACACCGAGACGGAGTACATAAGGAGCAAAATGAGTGAATCTGCACCGTAAATAAATACGTACTAGTTCTATCGTTTTCCTCTCTGAGGTGCACAATATTGAGTATACTGACTAGTCTCTTTTTGACACGCATTTACGTTTTTTTACACAGTACAGACGCAAGAGCTCATATACACGCGCATACACTCATCCCTATGAACGCACACACGCACGGCACTATCATCTTGAAATTTACAAAGTCACCATAGGCACCTCGTCGTCGACGGGTCCATAGGTGCTTGAATGCCAAGGAGGGAGAGGGTAGCGGTTCCCGAGACGTTGAACGGTCAATGATGCATCCTCAATTACATGCAGAGGGAATTAATTGGAGAAGCAGAATAGAGCCAGCACGATGTGAATGCAACAGAGTTTGGACTCTCATATAATAAAGGCGCCCCACCACTCCAATCCATCTACTCCCAAGTCTCTGCGCAACACTGCTCACTCCAATCCAAGACCAAATGACCAGAAGCCACAAGCACCTATGGAGGTGATGGACGCGAGCGGTAGTCGGCTGTGCCAAATCATCCAAGGCGCCCGCCTGCGGCCCTGCACCGCGCAGCGTTTCCAGACGGTGCTGGCGACCGCAGGCATCGTAGCCCTCGCCGACGCCGGCTTCGCCTCTCGCATGGACGACATGATGGTCAAATCCATCCGCAAGTTCACCGCCGTCAAGAAGCGCGCGGACGACCTTGCCGTACTGCTCCAGCCCGCGCGCCCAGGCTCCTCATTGCCTGCCACCCTCATCGACCTCCATGGTGATGAACTCTTTTAAGCCCTGGTGGCCCTGCAGGTGCCGGAGGTCGCGACGAAGAATGTGCACCTCGAGGCCGCGCTCGCCGCGCAGCGCCTCGCCATGCACGAAACCGTCGACCTGCACATCCATGTCTACGAGGAAATCGTCTACATAGGCCACTACAAGGCAAGCGAGGACAGAAAGACGTTGGCCTTCTTCGAGTGGCTGGAATCTTTGGACGCCATTGTTCAGAAGCACGTCGACCTGACCATGAAAGCTGCTGCTACTTAGGCGCCGTTCGGTGGGCCGGCGCCCTGAGTCGAGGAGGTGGGCGTCGTCGATGGATAAATCTCTTCTTGCCTCCTGTAACCAGCACTGCATCGCCTCGTGGCCTTAATGTTTTATTAGTATAGTAGTCCCTCTGTTCCCAAATATAAGTCTTTCTAAAGATTCCAGCAAGTGACTACTACATACGGAGCAAAATGAGTGAATCTACACTCTAAACTATGTCTACATACATCTGTATGCTGTATTCCATTTGAAATAGTATCTAAAAAGGCTTATATTTATGAACGGAGGGAGTATATGGCATTTTTATTCCAGTCGTAACGTTTTCACTGTGAGGTGGGGCCGCGGTTGAGCAAACCCACCCCGCCCACCGGGCGTCGGCCGAGTTTAGAATTACTAGAAGACAGAAACGAGGGAGGAGAGCTAGCTGTAGCACGGATGCTGTTGTCAGATGGGACTCGTGTTTATAGAATAGGAGTACTGAGCACTCGTGCCTCTTTTTTTTGAGGGAAAAATTAGTCGTATGTCTAGTACCACTAGTTGGGTGCATGCGACCTATAGCTGTCATCACTTTAGGTCTCCTTTTCGAACCGCGGCTACGCTTCACAGTACATATTATTTCACGCATTTATCCTCCTATATGTACTCCTAGGCTATTTCCACGTGCTCCCATTCGCCGACATGTGGGACATAGAGCATCTGGGTCGTAGTGCAAGCACGACTCGGAGCATATGCCGGGGTACTTTACATTTCAGACCTCACGAATTACATGCAAACCCCCCGCAGAAGAATAAATAAATGAATGAATTACTACATGAAACCGGATTATTTTCGTGGAAACCGGAGCACGTTCATTAAATTTTGGACATAACACGTTTATAAAAAATGATCGGACCGAAACCAGTCTAAGGGCCTCTTTGATTTTTCCCGCAAAAAAAAGGGCCTCTTTGATTCGCAGGATACTGAAAACATAGGAATGGGGAAAGTATGATGGCGATGAACCGAGACGAGGAGAACTTTAACTCAGTTAGAGGTTAGAGTTAGATTCTAACCCTGAACTAACTCTAAACCAAAGAGGTGTATGGATGGCAGGGTTAGATTGACAATAAATGCTCTATCTCAATCATTTGACTACTTTGGACCCTATTTCCTGCCGGATTTGGAGGGTGCTTGGATACGTTTTAGTTCCATGACTAAAAGTAGTGGGACTAAAACTTGCTAGCCTCACCCATGCTTGGATCCAAATACTAAAGACCCATGCTAGCCTCACCCAAGCCCCGGGAACCCCTCCGACACCGGCCCTTGCGAGTTGAGGTCGACACCGGCATGGGTAGCAGGGCCGCTTGCCGCCGACTGGGAACTTAATCTTTGGGCCTCTAGAAATAATGCAAGCCTGTAACTAAAATACCTAGAAAGGTGAACTGAATCTTTGGGCCTCTAGAAATAATGCAAGCCTGAAACTGAAATACCTAGAAATGTGAACTGAATCTTTGGGCCTCTAGAAATAATGCAAGCCTGAAAGTGAAATACCTAGAAAGGTGAACTGAATCTTTGGGCCTCTAGAAATAATGCAAGCCTGAAACTGAAATACCTAGAAAGGTGAACTGAATCTTTGGGCCTCTAGAAATAATGCAAGCCTGAAATTGAAATACCTAGAAAGGTGAACTGAATCTTTGGGCCTCTAGAAATAATGCAAGCCTGAAATTGAAATACCTAGAAAGGTGACCTGAATCTTTGGGCCTCTAGAAAGATTTATTACCTCCTCAAGCAGCATCAAACAATTCCATGCGTGCACCACAAATCTATACCAAGTTTGATCAGGATCTACTTTTCCAAATCAGAATTAGCGCTAGAGCAAGCAAGATCAATGATATGGCCGTGAGACAGAGAAGGAATGAACAAACTCATCCCTCTCGCGACCTCCCTGGTAGATGCATAGCCGCCGCGCACGACAGAGGAAGAAAAACGACTGGTGAAGGGGGAGCGGGGCGACCTTCGAAGGCCGGAGGGAGAGGGCGGCCGGAGTAGGGCGGCGGAGGCCGGAAGGAGAGGGCGGCCGGAGGAGAGAGAGGGCGAGCGGCCCTATGGGGAACAGAGAGGAGTCGTGCGAGAGGGGGGGAGCGATCTGGTGCGGGCAGGGGAGATTTTTTTAGTTCTCTTTTAGTGGGCTCGAGGATAACTAACCCAATTAGAACCTCTCCACCGGGCTAGTTTTTTTAGCTGGGTTAGAGCAACTAGCTCAAACTAACCCCTCTTATTTCGATAATTTGAGGCTATTTCAACCCAAACTAGCTCTAACTCAGGGATCCAAACAAAGAGGAGTGTTACTGTACATGCTACAGTGTGGACCGTAGCACATTGTTTTTTATGGCCATATCACCACATTGTTTTCTACTGCTGGTTCACTGGGCTACCGTGGTTCGCACTGCTGGTTCACTGGGCTGTCGTGGTTCGCACTCCTCCGACCTGAGTAGTACTGTAGTATAGTACTAGTATATACCGCATCATTCTTTGCTCCTTCTTACTACTCCGACATGTGGGAGAGCCAGCATCCGGGTTGACGTGTCATGCACCAGATTAGAGCGCGGAACGAAAGGGGGGCATCACCCTGGTCGGAGCCCCAGTAATTCATGACTATAGTGACTGGTCATATCACAAGTCTTTCCAGCAGTAACGCGCCGTCAAATCGCACAGCCCCACTCGCTCACCCTCCTCGCCTCTCTATCAAACCGCCTACCCGAAAACTGCCGCGCGTACTGCCCGGGAAAAGCCTCGCCCTCAACTTTTAACTACGCGAAAATAGTTCGAGCTTGTTCGTTCTATATAAATACAGTACTTACTGTATGTTTATTCACCTGTGGGGTTGTTCAATGAATAGAGGGGCGGGGAGCACAAGTGAACAATACTGTAGTACTACTAGTAGTAAGTAGGAGTCGTATAGTAGTCACCTTAAATAGAGAGTTTCTTTTCTTTAATGCCACATACACAAATTGAAACGCTTGTTGTGGAGAGAAAAAAGATAATCACTCCACTATATATGGACGCAGGGGCCTGAGCGCTTGCTTTACTAGGGTTGCTCTTTTCATTCTCTCATCCTCTCCAGATATAAACAAGACAGCGGTAGCGACATTTTCTCTCTGCTCACCGCTGGTCACAGATCCGGCCGGATCCCTTCGGCCGGTGTGTGTAGAGGACTAAAAGGTGCATCGTTCACGCGGTCATCGCCGCCGAGGAAGGAAACCCACAGCTGCCGGAGGGGCCCGATCCTCTGCCCCTGCCGTTCTCTCCGACACAGCGCCGGCTCGGGAGGTCCTCCGACCCTTCTTCCTCCCTGCCGTATTTTCGCAGATCCGACCTGCCGCCGCCGACATCCCGGTGACCCTCAGGTATAAGTTCTTCGAAAGCGGCCTTGCTCTACTGCCCCAGCTCCCCACGGTCTGCATGTGCATCTTTTTCTACTCCCATCAGCTCTTCCAAAACCACCTAAATTTTTAGTATTATTAGAGGTAAAGCTACTTCATGCATTCGAATCTAGGGCTTTGTTCAAACAACGAAGAAAGGGGGAAAGTTGTAGCATGAATCTAGGACTTGATTCAAAGAGGAAATAATATGGTGAAAGTAGTAGAGACCGGATACCCAACCGGTCTCTTGGTTGAAAAGGGAAATAATGGGAAAACGCAATACAAACTAGATAAGGAACAGATCTATTATTGGTTGAAAAAAGGATAGAAAGTGGCGGTTGGTGGACAAGTCAACAGAGTATGTCCAGGATTAGATTTGCTACCATCACATAGTAAAAGGTCTCCAGGATTAGATTTGCTGCCTCACATAGTAAAAGGTCTCAGGATTAGATTAGCTGCCCTCACATAGTAAA